>NW_027590572.1:0-37500 GCF_964213995.1 Mustelus asterias
CAGTGCTTGGTCCTCTGCTATTTGTCATTTTTATTAATGACCCAGAGGAGGGGCTGAAGGGTGGATCAGTAAATTTGCTGATGACACCAAGATTGGTGGTGTTGTGGATGAGATGGAGGGCTGTTGTAGACTGCAAAGAGACATAGATAGGATGCAGAGCTGGGCTGAAAAATGGCAGATGGAGTTTAACCCTGATAAATGTGAGGTGATTCATTTTGGTAGGACAAATTTAAATGTGGATAACAGGGTCAAAGGTAGAGTTCTGAAGACTGTGGAGGAACAGAGAGACCTTGGGTCCATATCCACAGACCTCTGAAGGTTGCCACTCAAGTGGATAGAGCTGTGAAGAAGGCCTATAGTGTGTTAGCTTTTATTAACAGGGGGTTGGAGTTTAAGAGCCGTGGGGTTATGCTGCAACTGTACAGGACCTTGGTGAGACCACATTTGGAATATTGTGTGCAGTTCTGGTCACCTCACTATAAGAAGGATGTGGAAGCGCTGGAAAGAGTGCAGAGGAGATTTACCAGGATGCTGCCTGGTTTGGAGGGTAGGTATTATGAGGAAAGTTTGAGGGAGCTAGGGCTGTTCTCTCTGGAGCGGAGGAGGTTGAGGGGAGACTTTATAGAGGTTTATAAAATGATGAAGGGGATAGATGGAGTGAATGTTCAAAGACTATTTCCTCGGGTGGATGGAGCTATTACAAGGGGGCATAACTATAGGGTTCATGGTGGGAGATATAGGAAGGATGTCCGAGGTAGGTTCTTTACGCAGAGAGTGGTTGGGGTGTGGAATGGACTGCCTGCAGTGATAGTGGAGTCAGACACTTTAGGAACATTTCAGCGGTTATTGGATAGGCACATGGAGCACACCAGGATGATGGGGAGTGGGATAGCTTGATCTTGGTTTCAGATAAAGCTCGGCACAATATTGTGGACCGAAGGGCCTGTTCTGTGCTGTACTGTTCTATACACAAGCAGAGAAACTTAGCACACACTTTTAAGCAACAATGAATTACAGAAGCATTCTTGTGGTTCTGTTTTTAACCTTCTAAATTCTTGTAATTAAAAACCCATAATGTTATCTCCCTCGATGGAAAAACCTTGAGTTCAAAACCAAAGTTATCAAATTTACAAATGTCCAGGTAAACCAACCAGAAGTCATAGTGTCATAGAGTCAAAGAGGTTTACAGCATGGAAACAGGCCATTCGGCCCAACCTGTCCATGCCGCCTTTTTTTTAAACCCCTAAGCTAATCCCAATTGCCCACATTTGGCCCATATCCCTCTATACCCATCGTACCCATGTAACTATCTAAATGCTTTTTAAAAGATAAAATTGTACCCGCCTCTACTACTACCTCTGGCAGCTTGTTCCAGACACTCACCACCCTCTGTGTGAAAAAACTGCCCCTCTGGACACTTTTGTATCTCTCCCCTCTCACCTTAAACCTATGCCCTCTAGTTTTAGACTCCCCTACCTTTGGGAAAAGATATTGACTATCTACCTTATCTGTGCCCCTCATTATTTTATAGACCTCTATAAGGTCACCCCTCAGCCTCCTACGCTCCAGAGAAAAAAGTCACAGTCTATCCAGCCTCTCCTTATAACTCAATCCATCAAGTCCCGATAGCATCCTAGTAAATCTTTTCTGCACTCTTACTTTTCCTTACTTTTATAACTGTAATTCAAGTTTCCAACTCACCCTTGCTCTGGACAGATATTGGTTACATTTTTCTGCAGCTGTGGCGACCTGCACTGCATTAGGAATCTTGATTTAAGAGAGAGCTTGTCTTTCTCAGATTTGTTTTAAAAAAGCTCCCAGCATTTTTATGGCTTCTCCTCCCTCGTCAGTAATAAATTCCAGTTCTGCCTTTTCAGCCGTCTCCTTGTTGACATTCACCTTCTTGGATTTTGCCGTGGCCCATGGTCTTGTTAACCATTCCGCCCTCACGGTTCTTTTGACAAAATCCCTAGGGTGTCCCCCTTTTCTTTCACCATTTCACTCCCTTTGTCTGGTCCAGTTTACTTTGGCTTCAGATTTCACTCTTTATATTGACTACAATTGGTTAACAACAGCATCCAGCTGTTAATATAGAACATACTCACCGGACCAAGATGTTGTCACAGTTTTTTCTGGCCAGAGCAAGCCCCATTCCATTGCCAATCTGTTATGTTTTTCTTGTGATATTTAAAACTATCATTTCCCCTTAGGTAGCCAGACAAAGTCACGGAGTGGTTTCAAGATGATCTATTGAGAAACTCCAGTGCTTTAGGACTCTGAATAAGTCTCTCAGACCAGTCAGGGTGCAGAATTCAGAAATACACAAGCAATTATAGTTTCAAATTCAATGACAAATAATGAGCAAATACCAATAAAAGTACAGGAGCTATCTCTATCCACTTGCAGTTATTGATTAAGGTTACATCATGCATACGTAAGAGTGTAGTGTCCAATTAAAACTTGTGCATGTTATATCATCAAGAAATGATAGCTATATCTCTGGCCAATGGTCTATAAACCTTCTTTTCCATTGTTCCTTGTTCTAATGGGCAAACATGAGCTGAAGCTGCACATCAATTCAATGGTTCATGACTCTTATCTGGGTCTGCTTTAATTAAGACCTGTGCTTTTCACATAGCTTCCCCTCTGTGACTGAGATACAGCTTACAGCTTGTGTGATTTTTAAACTTGTGAGATTATTAACCCTTTCACTCCACATAAGTAGTTGTGTTATTTTGTTATCTTCCCGAAAAACCTGCAGATGTGTCACCTTAGAGATGTGACAAAGGAATCAGATATGTAAGAGAGAAAAGGGTGTTTGGAAAGTTTTAATTTTGAATTTGAGGATGATCAAGAGAGTTTACACAGTCATCTAAGTCAGAGAGTTTGCCCGGGGAGCTGACTGAGGTGCTAACTTTGGAAATTCTTCCTTCTGAACAAACTGCTGCTTTTTATTCTTTTTCTTTTCATTTCAGTAGCTCTTTTATCTTTAAACCATAAGATTATAACTCAACATTTGTTTCCCCAGTTAGTTAGCTATTTGACTTATCAAATCAACAAGTAACGTGAGACAGACATGTGTTGTCCATGACTACATGTGGGAATGTGTGGAAAACATCAGAATCACGGACAGCCAGAAAAAGCAACTTGTGCTCAGAGTTGCTGAGCTGGAGTCTGAGTTGCAAACATTGCGAAGGGGAAGAGTTCTCTGGACACTCTGTTCCAGGAATCAGAAGCTAACAGTGGGTCCATGGTCAGGAAAAGGACGATGTGGCTGCAGGTCAGAAAGGGACGAGGAATGAGCACATAGTGATGGAGGAGCCTCAGCCCCTGACTCTGTCCATTGGGTACAAGCTGCTTGTTACCTGTGTGGATGAGAAGCAGGGTGGGCAAGTAGAATGACCCTGGCATCAAGGTGAAGGATGCCATTTCCAGTGAACGGAGAGTAAGAAGCTTCATGATAGGAGACAGTATGGTCAGGGGCGTAGATACCGGACTTTGCAGCCAAAATCCTGAGTCTGTCCAGGGCTGGGGTTCAAGACTTCGTATAGAAACATAGAAGCAGCAGTAGACCATTCGGCCCTTTGAGCCTGCTCCCCCATTCTTTTTGATCATGGCGGATGTCGAAATCTTGACTTCTGAGTTTGACTTCAACACAAACACACATTAACACAAGATACTTAACCGACAGATTGTCTTTAGTTTACTTGCTAGCAAGGGCAGGGGGTTTGACGCAATGGGTCAAAAAAACCAGTCCCCCAAGAAAATCATCCTGGTTTATACAATTCTACAGCTCACAATCAGCTGGACACAATCCAATCAAAAGTGTTACAAATGACATACATTATGTATTGATCCAATAGAATGAAATACTGAACAACCCTGATCTATGTGACCATGATACCTCTTGGGATACCCCAATATATCATCTCTAAGCCTTGGTGAACTATCCTTTAGTCACTTAGTCAGACATCATGTCTCTATTTTGATAGCAGCCTCTCAAAGCATCTTCACTAAAACAGTCTCACATGGGCATCCTTCACTTGATAAAAGGGGCCTTAGTATTTTATGGCCTTGTCAGAGAAGTTAACTGAATCTCTGTTTTAATTAGAAACTGTGAAGGCCGCTTCATTAAAACTCACTCGTGCATCAGTTGTTTCTGATAAGTTGTCTGGTGAGGCAATTAAGTGCCCTTTATGGCCTTGTGATTCCAACAGTTGAGTGCTTTAAAGGAATGTATTTAACTCCTATTTAGTATCATAGGGCACTCTGTAACTGTTCACAAGTTAAACAACCTTTGTTTAACTTCTAAAAATGTATAGAAGATATATTTATAAGTGTGGACTAATTAAAGGTATTGCATGTACCTTTAAAACTACAAAGTATTTAAAACACCTAATTACATAAGAACATAAGAACTAGGAGCAGGAGTAGGCCATCTGGCCCCTCGAGTGTCCTCCGCCATTCAATAAGATCATGGCTGATCTTTTTGTGGACTCAGCTCCACTTACCCGCCCGCTCACCTTTACTGTTTTTCTGTAATTCCTTTACTGTTCAAAAAATTATTTATAGAATCATAGAAACCCTACAGTACAGAAAAAGGCCATTCAGCCCATCGAGTCTGCAGCGAACCATAATCCCACACAGGACCTACCCCCATATCCCTACATATTTACCCACTAATCCCTCTGGCCTATGCATCCCAGGACACTTAGGGCAATTTTTAGCATGGCCAATCAACCTAACCCGCACATCTTTGGACTGTGGGAGGAACCCGGAGCACCCGGAGGAAACCCACGCAGACACAAGGGGAATGTGCAAACTCCACACAGACAGTGACCCAAGCCGGGAATAGAACTCAGGTCCCTGGACCTGTGAAGCAGCAGTGCTAACCACTGTGCTACCCTGCCGCCCATCCTTGCTTTAAAAACATCCTTGCCTTATCCTTCCCTATCCTTGCCTTAAAAACATTCAATGAGGTAGCCTCAACTGCTTCACTGGGCAGGGAATTCCACAGATTCACAACCCTTTGTGTGAAGGAGTTCCTCCTCAACTCAGTCCTAAATCTGCTCCCCCTTATTTTGAAGCTATGCCCCTAGTTCTAGTTTCACCCACCAGTGGAAACAACTTCCCTGCTTCTATCTTATCTATTCCCTTCATAATCTTATATGTTTCTATAAGGTCTCCCCTCATTCTTCTGAATTCCAGTGAGTATAGCCCCAGTCTACAAAGAACAAAGAAAATTACAGCACAGGAAATGGCCCTTCAGCCCTCCAAGCCTGCACCAACCATGCTGCCAGACTTAACTAAAACCCCCTACCCCCTATTCCCATCCTATTCATGTATTTGTCTCTCTATTCCATTCTATTCATGTATTTGTCCAGATGCCCCTTAAAAGTCACTACTGTATCCGCTTCCACTACCTCCCCCTGCAATGAGTTCCAGGCACCCACCACCCTCTGTGTAAAAAATATGCCTCGTACATCTCCTTTCAACCCTGTCCTTTGCACCTTAAATCTGTGCTCCCTAGTAATTGACTCTTCCACCCTGGGAAAAAGCTTCTGACTATCCACTCTGTCCAAGCCTCTCATAATCTTGTAGACTTCTATCAGTCACCCCTCAACCTCCGTCGTTCCATTGAGAACAAACCAAGTTTCTCCAACCTCTCCTCATAGCTAATGCCCTCCATACCAGACAACATCCTGGTATATCTTTTCTGCACCCTCTCCAAAGCCTCCACATCCTTCTGGTAGTGTGGCGACCAGAATTGAACACTATATTCTAAGTGCGGCCTAACTAAGGTTCTATAAAGCTGCAACATGACTTGCCAATTTTTAAACTCAATGCCCTGGCCAATGAAGGCAAGCATGCCGTATGCCTTCTTGACTAACTTCTCCACCTGCATTGCCACTGTCAGTGACCTGTGTACCTGTACATCCAGATCTCTTTGCCTATCAATACTCTTAAGGGTTCTGCCATTTACTATATATTTCCTATCTGTATTAGGCCTTCCAAAATGCATTGCCTCACATTTGTCCGGATTAAACTCCATCTGCCATCTCTCCGCTCAAGTCTCCAACCGATCTATATCCTGTTGTATCCTCTGATGGTCCTCATCGCTATTCGCAAATCCACCAATCCTTGTGTCGTCCACAAACTTACGAATCAAACCAGTTACATTTTCCTCCAAATCATTTGTATATATTACAAACAGCAAAGGTCTCAGTACTGATCCCTGAGCAACGACACTTGTCACAGCCCTCCATTCAGAAATGCACCCTTTCCACTTCTACCCTCTGTCTTCTTTGACCAAGCCAGTTTTGTATCCATCTTGCCAGCTCACCTCTGATCCCATGCGATTTCACCTTCTGCACCAGTCTGCCATGAGGGACTTTGTCAAAGGCCTTCCTGAAGTCCATGTAGACAACATCCATTGCCCTACCCTCATCAATCATCTTTGTCACTCATCTACTCCCTTTTCCCCAGGGTGGAAGAGTCAATTACTAGGGGGCATAGGTTTAAGGTGTGAGGGGCAAGGTTTAAAGGAGATGTACAAGGCAGATCTTTTACACAGGGAGTAGTGGGTGCCTAGAACTCATTGCCGGGGAGGTAGTGGAAGCGGATACGGCAGTGACTTTTAAGGGGCGTCTTGACAAGTACATGAATAGATGGGTTTAGAGGGATATGGTCCCCGGAAGGGTTTTAGTTCAGTCAGGCAGCATGGTCGGTGAAGGCTTGGAGGGCCGAAGGGCCTTCCTGTGCTGTAATTTTCTTTGTTCTTTGTACTCAGTCTCTCTTCATAAGCCAACCCTCTCAACTCCGGAATCAACCTAGTGAATCTCCTCTGCATCCCCTCCAGTGCTAGTATAGCCTTTCTCAAGTAAGGAGACCAAAACTGTACACAGTACTCCAGGTGTGGCCTCACCAGCACCTTAGAAAAACCTACAAAAGGTTCAGGGAACTAGGTACTGTTAGAAATCTAGATGAGTATACGACTAGTAGGAAGGAACTTAAGAGGGAAATTAGAAGAGCAAGAAGGGGTCATGAGAAGGCCTTGGCAGACAGGATAAAGGAAAACCCCAAGGCATTCTACAAGTATGTTAGGAGCAAGAAGATAAGATGGGAAAGATTTATGAACATCTGGAGAGGAATAGTGTGATCAGAAATAGCCAGCATGGCTTTGTCCGAGGCAGATCATGCCTTACGAGCCTAATTGAATTTTTTAAAGATGTAACTAGACACATAGATGAGGGAAGAGCAGTAGATGTAGTTTATATGGATTTCAGCAAGACGTTTGATAAGGTGCCCCATGCAAGGCTTATGCAGAAAGTGAATGGGCATGGGATACAAGGGGACATTGCCTTGTGGATTCAGAACTGTCTTGCCCACAGAAGGCAAAGAGTGGTTGTAGATGGGTCTTTTTCAGCATGGAGGTCAGTCACCAGTGGAGTGCACCAGGGATCTGTTCTGGGACCCTTGCTCTTTGTGATTTTTATAAGTGACCTGGATGAGGAAGTGGAAGGATGGGTTGGCAAGTTTGCTGATGACACGAAGGTTGGTGGGGTTGTGAATAGTGTAGAGGGATGTCAGCAGTTGCAACGAGACATAGATAAGATGCAAGACTGAGCGGAGAAGTGGCAGATGGACTTCAACCCAGATAAGTGTGTGGTGGTTCATTTTGGCAGGTCGAATAGGGTGAAAGAATATAATATTAAGGGTAAGACACTTGGCAGTGTGGAAGATCAGAAGGATCTTGGGGTCCGGGTTCATAGGACGCTCAAAGCAGCGTCGCAGGTAGAGGCTGTGGTTAAGAAGGCGTATGGAATACTGGTCTTCATCAATAGAGGAATTGTGTTTAGAAATCGGGAGATAATGCTGCAGCTGTATAGGACCCTGGTCAGACCCCACCTGGAGTACTGTGCCCAGTTCTGGTCGCCTCATCACAGAAAGGATGTGGAAGCAATAGGAAGGGTGCAGAGGAGATTTACAAGGATATTGCCTGGATTAGGTGGCATGCCTTATGAGGATAGGTTGAGAGAGCTAGATCTTTTCTCCTTGGAGAAGCGAAGGATGACAGGTGACTTGATAGAGGTGTATAAGATGTTGAGAGGTATTGATAGAGTGGATTCTCAGAGGCCTTTACCCAGGGCTGATATGGTTGCCACAAGAGATCACAGGTTTAAGGTGCTGGTGAATAGGTACAAAGGAGATGTTAGGGGTAAGTTTTTCACTCAGAGGGTGGTGGGTGCGTGGAATCGGCTGCCGGTAGTGGTGGTGGAGGCGAATTCGATGGGGTTTTTTAAGAGACGTTTGGATAGGTTCATGGACGTTCGTAACATAGAGGGTTATAGGTAAGCCTAGTAGGTAGGGACATGTTCGGCGCAACTTGTGGGCCGAAGGGCCTGTTTGTGCTGTATCTTTTCTATGTTCTGTGTTATACAGCTGCAACATAACCTCACTGTTTTTAAACTCCATCCCTCGAGCAAGAACAAAGAACAAAGAACAAAGAACAATACAGCACAGGAACAGGCCCTTCGGCCCTCCAAGCCCGCGCCGCTCCCTGGTCCAAACTAGACCATTCTTTTGTATCCCTCCATCCCCACTCCGTTCATATGGCTGTCTAGATAAGTCTTAAACGTTCCCAGTGTGTCCGCCTCCACCACCTTGCCTGGCAGCGCATTCCAGGCCCCCACCACCCTCTGTGTAAAATATGTCTGTCTGATATCTGTGTTAAACCTCCCCCCCTTCACCTTGAACCTATGACCCCTCGTGAACGTCACCACCGACCTGGGGAAAAGCTTCCCACCGTTCACCCTATCTATGCCTTTCATAATTTTATACACCTCTATTAAGTCTCCCCTCATCCTCCGTCTTTCCAGGGAGAACAACCCCAGTTTACCCAATCTCTCCTCGTAACTAAGCCCCTCCATACCAGGCAACATCCTGGTAAACCTCCTCTGTACTCTCTCCAAAGCCTCCACGTCCTTCTGGTAGTGTGGCGACCAGAACTGGACGCAGTATTCCAGATGCGGCCAAACCAACGTTCTATACATCTGCAACATCAGACCCCAACTTTTATACTCTATGCCCCGTCCTATAAAGGCAAGCATGCCATATGCCTTCTTCACCACCTTCTCCACCTGTGTGACGTCACTTTCAAGGATCTGTGCAATGAAGGACAAAGTTCCATTTGCCTTCTTAGTTAGCTGCTGCACCTGCAAACCAACTCCTTGTGATTTTTGCACAAGGACACCCAGGTCCCTCTGCACAGCAGCATGCTGCAATTTGTTATCATTTAAATAATAGTTCATTTTGCTGTTATTCCTACCAAAATGGATGACCTCACATTTACCAACATTGTACTCCATCTGCCAGACCCTCGCCCACTCACTTAGACTATCTCTATCCCTTTGCAGACTTTCAGCGCCCTCTGCACACTTTGCTCTGCCACTCATCTTAGTGTCATCTGCGAATTTTGACAGACCACACTTGGTCCCCAATTCCAAATCATCTATGTAAGTCGTAAACAATTGCGGTCCCAACACTGATCCCTGAGGCACACCACTAGTCACTGATCGCCAACCAGAAAAACACTCATTGAGCCTCACTCTTTGCTTTCTGTTAGTTAACCAATTCTCTATCCATGCTAATACATTACACGTAACACCGTGCACCTTTATCTTGTGCAGCAGTCTTTGGTACGGCACCTTGTCAAATGCCTTCTGGAAATTCAGATACACCACATCCGCAAGTTCCCCATTGTCCACTGCACATGTAATGTTCTCAAGGAATTCCACCAAATTAGTCAAACATGACCTTCCCTTCATGAACCCATGCTACGTCTTACCAATGGGACAATTTATATCCAGATGTCTCGCTATTTCTTCCTTGATGAAAGATTCAAGCATTTTCCCTGCTACAGAAGTTAAGCTAACTGGCCTATAGTTACCCGCCTTTTGTCAACCTCCTTTTTTAAACAGTGGCGCCACATTTGCTGTTTTAAAATCTGTGGGGACCACTCCAGAGTCCAGCAAATTTTGGTAAATTACCACTCGTGCATTTGGTATTTCCTTGCCATCTCTTTTAATACACTGGGATGCATTCCAGCAGGGCCAGGAGACTTGTTAGTAATTACAATTACGAACAAACTTGCTCCCCATTGATTTAAAGTGAATCTACATCTAAGTTGATTAAACAAAAACCCTCACACTGCCTGGCAATCGCCCTTTATTTTATATCATTCTACACTGATCATCAAATTCAATATCCTGATCCCCTTCTTCCCCCCACATCCCTTGATCTCTTTAGCCCCAAGAGCTATATCTAGTTTCTTCTTCAAATCAGACAACGGTTTGGCCTCAACTACATTCTGTGGGAGTGAATTCCATACATTCACCACCCTCTGGGTGAAGAAATTTCTCCTCAACTCAGTTCTAAAAGGTTTCCCCCTTATCCTAAAATTATGACCCCTAGTTCTGGACTCCCCCACCATCAGGAACATTCTTTCTGAATCTACCCTGTCTGACCCTGTTAGAGTTTTATAAGTTTCTATGGGATCCCCTCACTCTTCTAAACACCAGTGCATAGAATCCTAACAGGCTTTGTCTCTCCTCATATGACAGACCTGCCATCCCAGGAATCATCCTGGTAAACCTTCGCTGCATTCCATAAATTATAGGAGCAGAATGAGGCCATTGAGCCCATCGAGCCTGTTCCGCCATTCAATCATAGCTGATATCTTTCTCAATCTCATTCTCCCGCCTTTTGCCTGTAACTTTTGATCCCCTTACCAATCAAGGACCTATGTATCTCAGCCTTCAATACACTCAATGAACTGGCCTCCATAGCCTTCTGTGGCAAAGAATTCCACACATTCACCACCGTCTGGCTGAAGAAATTCCTCCTCATCTCGGTTCTAAAGGGTTGTTCCTTTACTCTGAAGCTGTGCCCTTGGATCCTAGTATCTCCTACTAGTGGAAACATCTTCCCCACGTCCATTCTATCCAGGCCTTTCAGTATCCTGTAAGTTTTAATGAGATCCCCCCTCATCCTTCTGAACTCCATCGAGTACAGTTCCAGAGTTCTCAAGCATCAAGCTTTTCATTCCTGGGATCATTCTCGTGAAACTACCCTGGATTCTCTCCAAGGCCAGCACATCCTTCCTTAGGTGCGGGTCTCAAAATTGCTCACATAATTCCAAATGTGGTCTGACCGGAGCCTTATAAAACTTCAAGCCCCTGCTTTTGTGTTCTCGTCCTCTTAAAATGAATGTTAACATTGCATTTGCCTTCCTAACTACAAACTCAACCTGCAAGTTAGCATCAAGAGAACCCTGAGTTCCCTCTATAGCCAGGACATCCTTCCTCAGATAAGGAGACCAAAATTACGCACAATATTCCAGGTGTGGCCTCACCAATGTCCTATACAATTGCAGTAAAACATCTCTATTCCTACACTATACTTTTATGTTTCTCCCCATGGCCAGAGAGGAATCTGGAGTGGGAGGGGGAGGATCCAGTTATTGTGGTTTTTTTGGGAACCAAGGATACTTGGAGATTGGTTCTGTATGGAGGCATTTGTGCTCTGAAACGCTAGAAAGGTTGTTATCTGTTGATTGTTACCTGAACAACATGCCAATCTGGCACAGAGTGTGACAGATTTGTGCCTCAGGGTGGTGTGGGCATCAAGTGCCCAGGGGTAGGGAGCTGCACCTTTAGCATGGCTGGGGGCTACAGTCCTGCCAAAACCTACAACTGATGCATTAGTCTTTAAAAAAACAAGACACTGGGTGAGGCAGTGGAGGGAGGTGAGAGATTGGAGGGAGACGATGGATTAGAACATAGAACATAGAACATTACAGCGCAGTACAGGCCCTTCGGCCCTCGATGTTGCGCCGACCAGTGGAACCAATCTAAAGCCCCTCTAATCTACACTATTCCAATATCATCCATATGTTTATCCAATAACCATTTGAATGCTCTTAATGTTGATGAGTCCACTACTGCTGCAGGCAGGGCATTCCACGCCCTTACTACTCTCTGAGTAAAGAACCTACCTCGAATATCTGTCCTATATCTCTCACCCCTCAATTTAAAGCTATGTCCCCTCGTGTTAGCCATCACCATCCGAGGAAAAAGGCTCTCAATTTCCACCCTATCTAATCCTCTGATCATCTTGTATGCCTCTATTAAGTCACCTCTTAACCTTCTTCTCTCTAACGAAAACAACCTCAAGCCCCTCAGCCTTTCCTCATACGATTTTCCCACCATACCAGGCAACATCCTGGTAAATCTCCTCTGCACCCTTTCCAACACTTCCACATCTTTCCTATAATACGGCGACCAGAACTGTACACAATGCTCCAAATGCGGCCGCACCAGAGTTTTGTACAGTTGCAGCATGACCTCCTGGCTCCGAAACTCAATCCCTCTACCAATAAAAGCTAACACTCCGTATGCCTTCTTAACAACCTGGGTGCCAACTTTCAGGGATCTATGCACATGGACACCGAGATCTCTCTGTTCATCCACACCACCAAGTATCTTACCATTAGCCCAGTACTCTGTATTCCTGTTACTCCTTCCAAAGTGAATCACTTCACACTTTTCCGCATTAAACTCCATTTGCCACCTCTCAGCCCAGCTCTGCAGCTTACCTATGTCCCTCTGTAACCTGCCACTTCCCTCTGCACTGTCCACAACTCCACCGACTTTAGTGTCATCCGCAAATTTGCTAATCCATCCTTCCACGCCCTCATCCAGGTCATTAATAAAAATGACAAACAGCAGTGGCCCAAAACAGATCCTTGCGGTACACCACTAGTAACTGAACTCCAGGATGAATATTTCCCATCAACCACCACCCTCTGTTTTCTTACAGCAAGCCAATTCCTGATCCAAACCACTAAATCACCCTCAATCATTGGATTGGAAGGAGGCAAGTGAGTAGAGTGAGGCGAGGGGGTGGAGGGAGGTGAGTGGGTGGAGGAGGGCATGGGGATGGAGGGAGGTGAGTGGGGCAGCACAATAGCATAGTGGTTAGCACTGCTGCTTTACAGTGCCAGGGTCCCAGGTTCAATTCCGGCCTCGTGTCACTGTGCAGAGTCTGCACCTTCTCCCCGCTTTTGTGTGGGTTTTCTTCATTTTCCTCCCACAGATGCGCGGGTTCACTGGATTGGCCATGCTAAGTTGACCCCTAGTGTCAGGGGATTAACAGGGTAAATATGTGGGGTTATGGGAATAGGGCCTGGGTGGGATTGTGGTCAGTGCAGACTAGGTGGGTCAAATGGCCTCCTTCTGCACTGTAGGGATTCTATGATTCTACGATTCTATGGGTGGAGAAAGGTGAGGGATTGGAGGGAAGCGAGAGATTGGAGGAAGGTGAGGGAGTGGAGGAAGGGAAAATGCAGGATGTAGAGATTTGAGTAAAGGCGGGGTAAAGTGGGAGGGGCTGGGTTCAAGTGGCAGAGTGGGAGGGGCAGAGTGGGCGGGGCTGGGTTCAAGTGGCAGAGTGGGAGGGGCAGAGTGTGAGGAGCAGAGTGTGAGGGCAGAGTGTGAGGGGCCAAGTGTGAGGGGCAGAGTGTGAGGGGCAGAGTGTGAGGGGCAGAGTGTGAGGGGCAGAGTGTGAGGGGCAGAGTGGGAGAGGCAGAGTGGGAGAGGCTGGGTTCAAGGGCCAGAGTTCAAGAGGCAGAATTGAAGGGCAGAGTGGGAGGGGCAGAGTTGGGCACCGGAATTTTACCACCCCACCTGCCATGGAATCGAAGAGGACAATGGAAATGTCCGTTGACGTCGGGCAGGATTTTCCAGTCTCAGATTAAGCGAAGCCATAAAGTTACCCGCTGAGAGTTCAAAACTAAAACTGTCTCCGTGAATAATAATGAAAAGATCATTAGAAACCTCAATGTCGATTGTTCAAAAGATTCACAATAAGAAAATAATAATGGCACCAATTGAGAGAAATGGCTCTGATCTCCACAGGGAGAGTTCATTGGCTTGAGATGGGGCATCCGCCCCCCTCAGAGGGCTGAGCGCTCATTTCATTGGTCGGCAGCTCTCTAATCCCAGCAGCACCTGAAGCTGTGGGGCACAGAGCTGGAATTCTAAGTTGACCCCACACTGAATCCTGGGAGTCCAGGAGTAGGTAATGTGTCTCAGGGCTGGAAGAAGAACTGAAACCTGAGGGGTGGGCACAGGTGGTGGGGATGTTGCATGGTGGCAGAGTGGTTAGCACTGCTGCCTCACAGCGCCAGGGACCCGGGTTCAATTCCAGCCTCGGGTCACTGTATGTGTGGAGTTTGTACATTCTCCCCAGTGATCCATCTTCTTCCCATGGTCCAAAAATGTGCGAATTAGATGGATTGGCCATGCTAAATTGCCCCTTAGTGTCACGGAGACTAGCAGGGTAAATACATGGGGTTATGGGGTTCGGGCCTGGGTGGGATGGTTGTCAATGCAGGCATGATGGACCGAATGGCCTCCTTCTGCACTGTAGGGATTCTATGATGTTGGAGGAGAAGCTGGTGGAGAGAACACCAACTGGGGACGGACCCTGTGAGGGTGTCACCTGATGTTGAAATAAGGTCCCCCACTTTTCTCACCCGAGGGCTGAACAAGCTGTCTCACCCCCTCCCCACTTCCCTCTTCCCCCCATGCATGACCTTGAACTCCACCCACCAGCCTGAACATTGCCACTGGCTGGGAAATGGTCCTTAAGTAATCATTGATTGGCCACTTAGGGAACTGAATAGGAGTGAGGGTGGGTGGAATGGCCTCGACTTTGCTTATCCCACTGTAAAATTGAGGAGAGATGGGGTGGACGACAGCCCAGTGGGAAGGACATTTGCGGAATTCTACAGGCAGTCACTCATCTCCTGGAAAGCCACCAACGGGGCAACATCCAATTCTGCCCCATGGTTCCATCGTGGCCAAGGTCAGGATATAAATATTCCAGAATACATCTGGAAAAGAAAGGTAGGATGGGAAAAGAGGAGTCAGAGTCTGAATAGGAATGGATAATGCAAGGGGATTAGTGTCAGTGTGTGCACAGCTGATTCATGTGTCTAGTGTGTGGCTGAATAGCGTGGAGATGTTTCCCATTTTTGTGTGCTACTTTGATTCTCATTCTCAGCCCAGACCATTGGCTAGTAGCAATGTGAAAGAGCGGGAGTCAAATGTATAAATCTCTCTGCGTCAGTACACAGCCTCTTCATTGGCAGATCCTCAGCTGTGTCTCCTCATGGTGACATATGGAAACAGCCCCAGGTTAAATCTTCAGAGGAACCCGAAGGAGCCTCAGGCCCCAGGACACGAGGTCACCGGCATATGGACACATCCTGATACTCATGAGCCAACCTCCCAGCTTTGGGTGGTTAGCTCCACTGCCTTGAGCATACTGTGGGAGAGTTGTAGGCTAAGGGAGTAAAACCGTGCCAACAAAACTCAGTAACAGTTTTAACAACACCAGGTTAAAGTCCAACAGGTTTATTTGGTAGCAAAAGCCACCAGCTTTCGGAGCGCTGCTGTTTCATCAGATGGAGTGGAAATCTGCTCTCAAACAGGGTTACTGTGTTTACCCCAGTCCAACGCCGGCATCTCCACATCAACAAAACTCAGTGGCAGACAGATATCTGAATGTATCATCCTTCCAGCAATGGCTGCAAGCAAGCTAATGCCACACACAGTTCATGGCATTCCGTTGGGCATAACCAGGATATTCAGGCAGCCCAGGCTTTTCAAAAATGTTGCCCAGTCTTGTGGGCTTTCCAGTTTTGCTGCAGAAGGCGGACATAACATTGGGACAGCGGCGATGAGTGATAAGGCCAACTCGATTGGCAGAGTGAATGGGTTCTTGTTGCAGGGCAATATCAGGGATCGTTTCTTTTATATTTTAATTTATGTGTCCGTTCATATTTTATTTAGTTTCAGTGTAATACATGCAGGGTACATAGAGCAAGCCCAGAGAGCCAGGCCTCACCAGAGGGAAGAAAAGGGTTAACACAGACAGCTGGAGGTCTGCTCCGCTGACAGATAATGATTAATATATGTTACCTACTCCTTACAATTGTAATGCGCAGAAGATCTTTCTGAGTTATCACGACAGTGGGAGAACCGGCATTGAGACAGCCAGGCTCCATACTGTCTAGGGAGATCATAGTCTTCTGGTAAACACGATCACCGAGCAGAGTGGGGGAGCAATTAACACATCATTGTAGATCGGTTGGGCAAACACAACACTTTGACATTATAATCGGGTAAACAGGAAGTGTCCAGAGAGATGATTAGCAGGGATGAACTGAACAATGTATTTGCATGATGAGATTAAATTATATGGAGAGCGTACAATGTACTTTTCTGTTACCAGGATGTTGCCCTGGTATGGAGGACATTAGCTATGAGGAGAGGTTGGAGAAACTTGGTTTGTTCTCACTGGAACGATGGAGGTTGAGGGGCAAACTGATAGAGGTCTACAAAATTATGAGGGGCATGGACAGAGTAGATAGTCAGAAGCTTTTTCCCAGGGTGAAAGAGTCATTTACTTGGGGGTATAGGTTTAAGCTGCGAGGGGCAAGGTTTAAAGGAGATGTATGAAGCAAGTTGTTTACACAGAGGGTGGTGGGTGCCTGGAAGTCACTGCCAGGGGAGGCAGTGGAAGCAGATACGATAGTGACTTTTAAGGGGCGTCTTGACAAATACATGTATCCAACTTGAGGAATTAGTACGATAATATAAAAATTTGCAACTCGGAAAAGTATAATAGCCTGTATGAATCTACAATGAGCAGAGGGAACTCGCAGCCGCCTGGGATTTCAGGCCCGAATTCATCTCTCCCTCATGCATGTGGAATAAAAACTTTTCTTGAAGTTCGACATGGTCTCCAAGGCTCCACTTGTTTTATTTCCCGGCTCAGGTCACTGTCTGTGTGGAGTTTGCACATTCTCCTCGTGTCTGCGTGGGTTTCCTCCGGGTGCTCCGGTTTCCTCCCACAGTCCAAAGATGTGCGGGTTAGGTTGATTGGCCAGGTTAAAAAAAATTGCCCCTTAGAATCCTAAGATGCGTAGGTTAGAGGGATTAGCGGGTAAAATATGTGGGGGTAGGGCCTGGGTGGGATTGTGGTCGGTGCAGACTCGATGGGCCGAATGGCCTCCTTCTGCACTGTAGGGTTTCTATGATTTCTATGATACAGTGCTATGGGCTGTCTCTGGTTGTGGGAGAGACCATCGTGCCCCAATGGTCAACCAGCACCTACCTCAGGTTAGGCAGTCACTGACTAGCAAGGCACAGTCTACCTGTTTCAATGGGCACTTAGAGCTTAGTCTCTGCTCAACAAATGGATGGAATTCCATTGCGCCAGGAAAAAAAAACAATTGAAAAAAAAAATGCCAACTCTTCGATAGGCAATGCAAACGTCAGGATCACAGGACTGATAGACAATTTGTAGCTTGCTAATCATTGCCCATAATGCAAACATGATGGACATGGAAATTGATAGGCTGAACATTGAGGTATCTTCCCTAGGAGAGACCCGGCTCAGCCAGAGTGGATCATGGAAAGGAAAACATGGGCGGAACGGTGGCACAATGGTTAGCACTGCTGCCTCACAGCTCCAGGGACCTGGGTTCGATTCCCGGCTTGGGTGAATGTCTGTTTGAAGCTTGCACATTCTCCCTGTGTCTGCTTGGGTTTCCTCCAGATGCTCCGGTTTCCTCCCACAGTCCAAATATGTCCGGGTTAGGTTGATTGGCCATGCTAAATTGTCCTGCAGTGTCTCTGGATGTGTAGGTTCAAGGGATTGGCGGGGTAAATGTGTGGAGTTGTGAGGATAGATTCTGGGTGGGATTGCAGTGGGTGCAGACTCGATGGGCCGAAAGGCCTCCTTCTGCTCTGCAGGGTTTCTATGATTCCTAGGATTACACCTTCATCTGGCAGGGGAAGGGTTCAGAGAGAATATGTGAGCAAGGTGTAGGCTCCAATACAAGGAACTCAATAATAGATTCTCCCACAAATAGTTCAGAACGTGTTCTTGACATTCACCCTTTAACTCAAACATGAGGTCCTCCTGCCTCAGATGTTATGATCAAGGAGAGAGAAATGAGAATAGGCAGAGACTACTTCAGTTTTGCTGCTTTGTACAATTAACACGTTCTTTCAGAACAAACCATGTCACAAGTAGAGAACATTGTCACCAGCTGGATCTGATCATCACCAGATGTAACTGAGCATCATCTTATTACACACAGTGACGACAGTGTTGACTCTGCTCCAGGTCACTCCCTGGAAACGTTTTCAACCTGGATGTGAAATTCAGTGGCGATTTCCAGGCTGAAAGAATAAATATTTTAAAATACAAAGTCTGATGTTTCACTGAGCTGGGAATTGCAGTGAAAACTGGTTTCAAAAAGGAGCAAAGTTTCCAGCTGACATTTCAAGGATTTGATATCAGAGAAATGGCTGAAATGGAGGATTTTAAATGTCTCCATGGAGACGAGCCAGTGTGTAACATTTCCGAAATTTTTTGTTAACAATAAACATCTTGCTGTTATTTAGCTGCAGTCTCCAAATCCTTCGACCCGTGTGTAAAACACAGAGTTCTGAACCAGCCATGGAGGAGCACAAACTGTGTGGGGAATCTGTGTTCTGATTCGGTTCAATGTGATCAGAGTCTTGTTCTTGGATGGTACAGATTCAAAAGGTAAGATCCAGGGGAAATCTCTGTTAAACCCGTCAATGAAACAGCAAAGAGACTGGGATCATCATTCAGAGCAAAGGGAATACTGGGAAAGGGAAGATGCGCATTCTACAGAGTGAAGCATGGGGAATATTGGGAGAGAGACACTGAGGTGTGACACAGGAAAGAACAAGGTATTGGAGCTGTTTGCAGGCTCCAAATCGGACAAATCTCCAGCTCCAGATGAATTGTGTCCCAAGCTGCTGTGGAAGGCGAGGAAGTAGATTGCAGGGGCTCAGACGACAGATAATGTGGTTCTGCTGTTTCAGAAGGGTTGTAGACATAAGACATCATAAACGACAGACCAGTGAGTTTCACATCAGTGGTAGGTAATCCATTGGAGGAAATTCTGAAGGACAGCATCTATTTCCACTTGGAGAGGTTAGGTCAGCATGGCTTTATCGGAGGGAGGTCATGCCTAACAAATTTCATTGATTTTTTTTAGGAGGTGACCAGTTTTGTGGAGTCAGAGTCATAGAAGTTTACAGCATGGAAACAGGCCCTTTGGCCCAACTTAACCATGCTGCCCTTTTTATAGAAATCATAGAAATCATAGAAACCCTACAGTGCAGAAGGAGGCCATTCGGCCCATCGAGTCTGCACCGACCACAATCCCACCCAGGCCCTATCCCCACATATTTACTTGCTAATCCCTCTAACCTACGCATCTCAGGACTCTAAGGGGCAATTTTGAACCTGGCCAATCAACCTAACCCGCACATCTTTGGACTGTGGGAGGAAACCGGAGCACCCAGAGGAAACCCACGCAGACACGAGGAGAATGTGCAAACTCCACACAGACAGTGACCCGAGCCGGGAATCGAACCTGGGACCCTGGAGCTGTGAAGCAGCAGTGCTAACCACTGTGCTACCGTGCCGCCCAAATTTTTGTAACCCCTAAGCTAGTCCCACTTTCCCACGTTTGGCCCATATCCCTATAGACCCATCTTATACATGTAACTGTCTAAACGCTTTTTAAAAGACAAAATTGTACCCGCCTCTACTACTACCGCATCTGGCAGCTTGTTCTAGATACTGACCACCCTCTGTGTGAAAGAATTGCCCCTCTGGACACTTCTGTATCTCTACCCTCTCCCTTAAACCTATGCCCTCTAGTTTTAGACTCCCCTACCTTTGGGAAAAAATATTGACGTTCAAGCTGATCTATGCCCCTCATTATTTTATTGACTTCTATAAGATCACCCCTAAGCCTCCAACACTCCAGAGAATTACAGCACAGGAACAAGCCCTTCGGCCCTCCAAACCTGCACCAACCATGCTGAACTAAAACCCCCTACCCTTCTTATCCCTCCATTCCCATCCTATTCATGTATTTGTCAAGACGCCCCTTAAAAGTCACGACCATATCTGCTTCCACTACCTGCCCCGGCAGCGAGTTCCAGGCACGCACCACCCTCTGTGTTAAAAACATGCCTCATACATCTCCTTTAAACTTTGCCCCTCGCACCTTAAACCTATACTCCCCAAGTAAATGACTCTTCCACCCTGGGAAAAAGCTTCTGACTATCTACTCTATCCATGACCCTCATAACCTTGTAGACTTCTATCAGGTCGCCCCTCAACCTCTATCGTTCCAGTGAGTACAAACCAAGTTTCTCCAACCTCTCCTCATAGCTAATATGCTCCATACTAGGCAACATCCTGGTAACTCTTTTCTGTACACTGTACGCTCTCCATATAATTTAATATTATATTTTTCTAACAGAGTGACCAGAACTGTACACAGTATTCCAAGTGTGAAAGCCTTTGAAAAGGTCTCACATAGGAGTCTTATAAAGAAGGCAAATGAACATGGGATACAGAGTAACTTAATGAGGATTAAAAATTGGCTTAGTTGTTGTAGACAGAGGGTGATGACAGAAGGTTACTTTTGTGACTGGAAGCCAGCGTCTAGTCACGTACCACAGAGATCTGTGCTGGGTCTGATATTATTTGTCATTTATATTAATGGCACCAATGACTATGTTGAGGGGCTGGATGAGTAAGTTTTCAGATGACACAAAGATTGGTCGGGTGTTAATTATATATATGAATGTGTTGGGTCCAGGAAGATATAGATGGGATAGTCAAATGGGCAGATCAGGGGCAGATGGAATTTAACCCTGAAAAGTATGAGTTTGGAAGGAGTAATTTGACAAGGAAGTATTCAATGAATGGCATGACACTAAGAACTCTCTGAGGAAAAAAGGGACCTTGGCATGTTTGTACATAGATCACCGAAGGAAGAAGCACAATTAGTAGGGTGGTGAAAAAGTCATATGAAACACTTGCCTTTATTATTGGAGGCAGAGATTACAAAAGCAGGGAGGTTATGTTGGAGTTGTATCGGACTTTGGTGAGGCCACAGCTAGAGTCCTGTGTGCAGTTCTCGTCACCACATTATCCATCCACTAGGATGCTGCCTGGGATAGAACTGTTAAGTTATGAAGAGAGGTTGGAGAGGCTTGGGTTGTTCTCACTGGAGCAGAGAAGGCTGAGGGGCGAGCTGATCGAAGTGTACAAGATTCTGAGAGACATGAACAGAGTGAATAGGGAGAAGCTGTTCCCCTTAGTTGAAGGGTCAGTCACACGGGCCCAAGTTCAAGGTGAGAGGCAGGAAACTTAGGATGGATGTGAGGGAAAATGATTTTACCCAGAGGGTGGTGATGGTGTGGAATGTGCTGCCTTGGTGGGTGGTAGAGTCAGGTTGCCTCACATCCTTTCAAAAGTACCTGGATGAGCACTTGGTATGCCATAACATTCAAGGCTACGGGCCAAGAGGTGGTAACCAGAATTAGGTATGAAGGTCAGGGGATTCTCACGTATCAATGCAGACTTGACGGGCTGAAGGGCCTCTTCTGCACTGTTTCATTTTTCGATTCTGTGACTGAGAGGAAAGTGACTTGCTGGGATGGGTGGCAATATGTTTAAACATGTTAAAATTCAGGGTGCAGTACGAGGCCATTCGATCCATTGTATCCATACTGGTTGAAAAAGCAGAGTGCCACCTTCTAGCTCTGTGAGGTTCACACCACTCGGTGTGTGGAAATACTCCTCCTCAGCGCCCCCCACTCAATGTTCCCACAATTATTCTCAATCTTTGCTCCCTGGACATTGACCTCTCTGCAAATGAAAACCGATTCTTCCTAATCCACTCAATCCAGATACCTCCTGATGTTATATGTCAGAATGAAATCTCCCCTCCTGAATAAAATGTTCCAACATCTCATAGAATCCCACAGTGTGGAAGAAGGCCATTTGGCCCATCGAGTCTGCACCAACCACAGTCACACTAGGCCACATCCCCACAACCCCATGCACTTATATTGGCTATTGCCCCTGGAGGAAACTGGAGCACCCGGAGGAAACCCACGCAGACATGGGGAGAATGTGCAAACTCCACACAGACAGTGACCCAAGCCGGGAATCGAACCCGGGTCCCTGCCACTGTGAGGCAGCAGTGCTAACCACTGTGCCACCGTGCCGGCCATCCTCATCAATTGTCTCTACCAGACTCTTTTGGTGATGTGGTGACCAGAACTGTACACTGTACTCTATTTGTGCTCTAACAATTGTTTTATACAATTAGAGAAACACCTCCTTCCTCTTCTAATCGTGTCCTTGATCAATAAAGAAAAATCTCTACAGCATCATCTTGAGCACCTTATTTTCCTGTCGCGCTATCATCAGCAATCAATAGACATATACTCCAAGATCCCTCTGCTCCACCACTCACCTCAATATCCACCATTCATTGTGTGTTCTCCATCCAGTGTTTGTCCTCCCAAAACCCATTCCCTCACACTTCTCCACATTGAGTTCTATTGCTCACACATCTACCCACCTGACCAATCCATCGATATCTTCCTGCTGTTTACAGCTTTCTTCCTCACTATCAAGCGCATGAACGATTTTCATCTCTGCTGCAGACATCTTATTCATGTCCCCAACTTTTAATTCCATTTCATTGACACTACCACAAGAACACAAGGAACTCAGTACAGATCCCTCTGGAATTCCACTGGGAATAACCTTCCAATCTCAATAACCACACTACCCACAACCCTTTGCTTCTGACATTGAGACAATTGGCATCCAACTCTCCTTCCAATTTCCTGACGAGTGAGTCTTGTTTGACCTTGTCAAAGCTCTTGCTAAAACCCTTGTGGACTATATCATATATGTTACACTCATCAACTCTCCATGTTACTTTGCCAATCAATGTAATCAAGTTATTGAGACTTGACTTATTTGAACAAATCCATTCTGACTCAAATTTATTTAAACCTTCCCAAATGATGATTTCTATTATTTCACAGAATTATTTCCCATTATTTTCCCACCACAGACATGAGGCTGAATGCTCTGTAATTACTCCGGCTGTCTCTTAATCAATGTCATTACTTTTCCAGCTCCACATCTATAGGCACAGTTGATGGGTGAAGATGCTTTGTGTCTTTGTTACATCTTCCCTTGCTTTCCTCAGCAGCCTCCGGTATGAATTGTCTCTGCCTGGGGACATATCCACTTTCAAGGATGGTAAACATCTTCATATTTCCTCCCTCACTGAGCTAATCTCATTTAATATTTCACACACCTCTTCCTTAAAATAATGAAATAACAAAAATAAAATGCTGGAAATATACAGCAGGTCAGCCAGCATCTCTGGAAATAAACAGAGTTAATGTTTGGTGTTGTGATAACTCCTCTGCTCTGAAGATGGTTCGTCACAAAGGGTAACGTTATTCTGTTTCTCGCCGCAGAGGCTGCCTGACCAGCTGAGTATTTGCAGCCTCTTTTTATTTGGATTGCATCAGTACAGCGATGAACTGTGTGATTGTCCTTTCAGTCCTGGTAGTTCGACCATTCCTGAGACTGTTGTTCCAGTAAGACGTTGCTCCACACACGCCACAGGCTGGTTAAAAGGTAATTTCAGACTCTGTTACATCAGATTGACATTGACTGTCCAACACAATTCACACTGGAGACACTTTTCAATCTTTCTATTCCTCATTTCAGGATCTCATCCCAGTCTGCGTGAAGGGATAGTAAAGAGGACAGTTTGTTTTCACTGGAGTGGAAACACCTGTCGCTGGCACCAAGAAATAAAGATCAAACGCTGCTACAATTTCTTTGTTTATGAGTTGAAGAAGTCACCTGCCTGTTCCCTCGCTTACTGCACAGGTACATTGGTGTTTGGAAATGATGTAAAGAGAAAACTCTGGGATGTCCCAGCTCAGCAGCTCAACTGACAAAGTTACACGAGAGCCTCTGCTTTGTAAGGGACTGACACTCAAAGTATAATTTTTAGCAAAGGGAAATGATTCAGACACTCTGATAGCCCGTTTGTCGCCCTTCACTCACTCACTAACCTTCCTGCACAAGGAGGGAAATTAAAATAATTAATTCTCAAGGAGTTGTGGAATAGACATTTTGATAATGAAGATGTGATTGGGCATAGTCAACATGGATTAATCAATGGTGAATCACGTTTGACAAACATGTTGGAGGTTTGTGAGGATATTCCTAACATAATTGAGAAAAGTGGATGCAGTGTTCCTGGAGTTTCAGAAGGCTTTTGATCAGGTCAGCAATGGAAAGTTGGTCAACACAAATAAAGCATTGGGATAGGAGGTAATATACTGGCATCGATTAAAGATTGGTTAACAGGCAGAAAGCAGAGTGACAATAAACAGCTCATTCTGGCGTTAGCAGCCTCTGACCAGAGGGAACCACAAGGGTCAGAGCTTGGGCCCCAGCTGTTCACAATTTTGATCAATAATTTGGATGTGGGGACTAAATATGTTCTTCCAAAAGGGCTTAGTGAGTGGACAAGTAGATGTCAGATAGAATATAACGTAGAAAATATAAGGTTATGCTTACAATTTGCGAGGAGGAACAAGTGTGTGGAGTATTTCTGAAATGGTGCGAGATTAGGAATCCCTCGTCAAAGCACTGCTGCTTCACAGCTCCAGGGACCTGGGTTCGATTCCCGGCTTGGGTCAGTGTCTGTGTGGAGTTTGCACATTCTCCTCGTGTCTGCGTGGGTTTCCTCCGGGTGCTCCGGTTTCCTCCCACGGTCCAAAGATGTGCGGGTTAGGTTGATTGGCGATGCTAAAATTGCCCCTTCGTGTCCTGAGATGTGTAGGTTAGAGGGATTAGTGGGTAAAAATATATGGGGGTCGGGCCTGGTTGGGATTGTGGTCGGTGCAGACTCGTTGGGCCGAATGGCCTCTTTCTGTACTGTTGGGTTTCTATGATTCTATGATTCTTTCCAATAAATCACTAAAAGCTAGAATGCAGGAGCAATGAACAATTATGAAGCTAATGGTTTATTAGCTTCTATTGCCAGAGGGATTGAGTTCAGGAGTAGCAAAGTAGCAACGTTAGGGTCCCCAAGGTATGTTATGAACCCAGATTCAACCCCAACAATTCTTCTATTTTGACCTAAGTGTGAGGATAGGATTCTTCACTTTGGGACTCGAACCAGGGGACAGAATTTCAAAATATGGGTACGCCACTTAGGAGCAAGGGGAAGATTTTTTTTTAATTCATAAAATCCGAGGGTTGTGAATCCTCGGAATTCTCCATTGCAGAGGGCTGTGGAATCTCAGTCATCATGGATGCTAAAGGGACATTTGAATAGCAACGTAAATGAAGGAACTGAAGGTATGGTTGCTAAATTTGCTGTCACCACAAAGATAGGTAGGAAAGTAAATTGTGAAGAGGATATAAAAGGAGATTGATATGTGTGGACAGAAATCTGAAAAATGCAGTATAATGTGGGCATATATGAAAATTCAGGCAGTGCAGGGAGACACTGGCTTTCGAGCCAGAAACAATGGAGTGAAGGAGCTCATACCCCTTTTGTACCGCAACAACTTCTGTCAGGCAACTGCAAATAAAACTCCCACTGAAAATAACAGAACAGCAAACAAGGGAGTGGGGGAGGGAGTGTGGGGATTTAGGGGAGGGGACTCGGTCAGGAAGGGGTGGCAGAGGTGGGGGAGGGTTGGTCATGCAAGGGGTGCAGGGTTTGGTTATGGAAGTGGGGGGGTTGTTGGATCGGTCACGGGGGCTGGAGTGTTTGCTCATGGGGGGGTGGGGGTTGTGTGCAGTCAGACTGTTAAGTCAGTTTTTTTTGGTGGGGGGGGGGGGGGGGGGGGGGCGGGGGGGCGGTGCATGAGGGCACTAGCCAGTTCATGTAGAGGATTGGCCAGGGTATGCGGGGAGTGGGTGTAGCAGTCTGGTCGGACACGGGGTCAGGGTGTTGGTTCACATCGGCAATGGTTATGGGGGGGGGGGATTGGCAGGGGTGGGGTTTGGGTTTCTTACTGACAGCTGATTTGTGCAAGAGTCAGTTAGGGGGTCAGGAGTGTGTGTACTATCCTGTATAAAGGGTCCCGTGTTGGGGGTCCTGTTTGGGGGTGTGGGCTGCCTCGCATGGGCTATCCAGTGTGGAGTGTGGGATGACCCATGTGGGTCCAGTCTGGTTCGAAGTCACATTCGGACGATTGCAGAGACAGTTTTGCCTCTACAATATCATTGGCTGAGCTCTCACAATGGTTTGAATCTGAGTTTGGCGATTGGTGAGAACAATGTCAAGTATTCACCATGGTGACAGCGTCTGTGTGGATGGGCAGAGTTCATGTTTGACTTACAGACTCCTGTTCCTCACTGTATTTTGTGTTCGTGTTGGATGTTGCTCTCACACATTCTCTCACCTTTCTGTTCCTCATTCACAGAAGCTGGTCCAGTTCCAACCCAACCGCCCACACCACAGACCAGCCCGCCTTATGATTCGCCTCATTGGAACGTTACAGCAGCATCAGGTATTAGCATTTTGAAAATCAAACTGAGAGAAGGGTTGCTATGGACAGAGTGGGCGAGGGGAGTGAGATGGATTGTGTGAGGGGAGTGGGATTCTGTTCCAATCATTTTGCTATCAGTGCATGTTTATTTTGTCATTGGTGTTTGTGGTCACCCAGAAAGTGTGACTGGTCAGAATCAATAGAAAAGCTTCAGATGATTGAAATGTAGAGAGATTGGTGAACTGGGAGGTACAGAGGGACCTGGCTGTCCTGCTCCATAAATCACCACATCACGATAATGGTCTCATCAGTGGTTAGGACAGAAGTGAAATGTTGGTCTTGTCAGGGCAATGGAATGTAATGTGAGCACGTTTTACTGCAGCTGTACAGGGTCTTGGTGGGACCACATCATAAAATCTGGGCACAGTTTTGGTCTCCCTATTTGAATAAAGATACAGGCCGGGACTCTCGGGCCCACTGTGCTGCAAACCGGGACACAGCAGCTGGGGGCCTTTAGCGAGCGCCGGTCGCGAGTCTCTCAAGTGTTTTTTTGTCAGCACAATCAGCTCCGTGCCGAAAGTCAGGACTTCTGACGAAGGGTCCGAGCTGGAACTCTGGTGAAGGGTCATCCAGACTCGAATCGTTAGCTCTATTCTCTCTCCACAGATGCCTGTCAGACCTGCTGAGATTTTCCAGCCTTTTCTGTTTTGTTTTGAAAGATTGGATAGGCTGGGTTTGTTGTCTTTTGAAGAGGTGAGCATTGATTGGTTGATCTAGATAGTGTGGATGGGAAGGGACAATTTACCTTTGCAGAGTGTTTAGTAACTGTGGGAAGGGGCGGGGGTACAGATTGAGAGTTATTGGCTAAAAATTTAAAGGGGAAATGAAAAGAAAATATTTTCAGCCAAAGGGTGGTCAGGGTTTGGAAATCACTGACTGAAAGGGAGTAGGAGGCTGTGCGATCATTCAGATCCCTATGTTCCTGTAGGGGAGACTGCAAGGGCGGCCATGAGAGTGAGAATGCATCATGGACCTTCACATTCACACCACAGCTCCAATCACAGGCTGTTCCTCTGCCACATTTGCTGTGATTGGTGGAGCAGCAACTTGCAGATTTTTAAATTGGACATTATTGGGGTTTGAACATTGGCTGCATGTGTGACATGATGGGGAAGAAAGTGGTCTCCGCACTTGGATCAGATTGCACAAGGTTCTAATTCACTCACTGGATAATTGACCAACTATTTCTTTAAAGATTTTGCCACTCTTGCTTTTTCATTTCTCTTTCATATGCTCACCCACACAGACATTCTCCATATCCTGCTGTATCTCTCTCCCTCACTCACACATTCTCTATATCCTGCTGTATCTCTCTCTCTCACTCACACATTCTCTATATCCTGCTGTATCTCTCTCTCTCTCTCACTCACACATTCTCTATATCCTGCTGTATCTCTCTCTCTCACACACATTCTCTATATCCTGCTGTATCTCTCTCTCTCACTCACACATTCTCTATATCCTGCTGTATCTCTCTCTCTCACACACATTCTCTATATCCTGCTGTATCTCTCTCACTCACACATTCTCTATATCCTGCTGTATTTCTCTCTCTCTCTCTCACTCACACATTCTCTATATCCTGCTGTATCTCTCTCTCACTCACACATTCTCTATATCCTGCTGTATCTCTCTCTCACTCACATATTCTCTATATCCTGCTGTATCTCTCTCTCACTCACACATTCTCTATATCCTGCTGTATCTCTCTCTCTCACTCACACATTCTCTATATCCTGCTGTCTCTCTCTCTCACTCACACATTCTCTATATCCTGCTGTCTCTCTCTCTCACTCACACATTCTCTATATCCTGCTGTATCTCTCTCTCTCACTCACACATTCTCTATATCCTGCTGTATCTCTCTCTCTCACACACATTCTCTATATCCTGCTGTATCTCTCTCTCTCACTCACACATTCTCTATATCCTGCTGTATTTCTCTCTCTCTCTCACTCACACATTCTCTATATCCTGCTGTATCTCTCTCTCTCACTCACACATTCTCTATATCCTGCTGTATCTCTCTCTCTCACTCACACATTCTCTATATCCTGTATATATTCTGTATATCAGAACTCCCACTCATCTGATGAAGGAGCAGCGCTCAGAAAGCTTGTGGCTTGTGCTACCAAATAAAACTGTTGGACTTTAGCCTGGTGTTGTGAGACTTCTTACTGTGCTTACCCCAGTCCACTGGAGCAAGCTGAGAGGGGTGATTGAAGGCAGCAGTGTTGGTAAGAGATTAATTGGATTAATTGAATTGTTTATTTATTTAATTAGTCAGCTAGTGTGTGTATTTTTTTGGCCTTTACTTTAACAGCAGTTTTTCAAGTTTAAAGTGAAAACTAGAAGTGGGCAGCAAAGGAGTCTGGGAAGGGTTTCTTTAAGCGCGTGAAGTATTAAAGGTAGGCTGCAGTATACAGCGGGCAGCGTCGGGAGCGGGCAGCGTAGTGTGTGGGAAGCAGAGTGTGAGCTATAAGACTTTGGCTCACAGGGCTTGAGTGTGTGGGAAGCAGAGTGTGAGCTATAAGACTTTGGCTCACAGGGCTTGAGTGTGTGGGAAGCAGAGTGTGAGCTATAAGACTTTGGCTCACAGGGCTTAGGCTGAAAGGGCGAGTAGGGGTGAGTTTGAATTCATTTTTGCACTTTCTACCTGGTACTGGCAAGGTATCTAGAGGGGATGGGTGTGCAGGCAGTGCAATGTTCCTCTTGCACTATGTTTGAGGTGAGGGACGACGACAGTGTCCCTACTGATTACACCTGTGGGAAGTGCACCCATCTGCAGCTCCTCCAAAACCGTGTTAGGGAACTGGAGCTGGAGTTGGATGAACTTAGGATCATCAGGGACGCAGAGATGGCCATAGACACAAGCTTTAGGAATACAGTTACTCCGAGGATTGAAAACAGATGGGTGACGGTGAGAGGGGCTGGGAGGAAGCAGTCCGTGCAGGGATCCCCGGTGGTCATTCCCCTTAGCAACAAGTATTCCGCTTTGGATACGGTTGAGGGGGATGACATACCAGTGGGGAGCCGCAGTGAGAGGATCTCCAGCACTGTGTCCGTCTCTGTGGCTCGGGAGGGAAAGGGGGAGAGCGGGAGGGCGATAGTTATTGGGGACTCGTTAGTTAGAGGGATAGATAGGAGGTTCTGTGGCAGCAAAAGAGACTCACGGATGGTATGTTGCCTACCGGATGCCAAGGTCCGTGATGTCTCAGACCGTGTTTTCCAGATTCTGAAGGGGGAGGGGAAACAGTCACAAGTCGTGGTGCACATTGGTACCAATGACATAGGTAAGAGAAGGGACGGGGATTTAAAGCAGGAATTTCTGGAGCTGGGCTGGAAGCTGAGAGCCAAGACAAAACATGTGGTCATCTCTGGTACATTGCCGGTACCACGTGATAGCGAGTTGAGGAACAGGGAGAGAGTGCAGTTAAATATGTGGTTGCAGGGATGGTGTAGGAGGGAGGGTTTCAGATACGTGGATAATTGGAACACGTTCTGGGGAAGGTGGGACCTGTACAAACAGGACGGGGTGCACCTGAACCAGAGGGGCACCAATATCCTCGGAGGGAAATTTGTTACGGCTCTTCAGGGGGGTTTAAACTAATTTGTCAGGGGAGTGGGAAAGGGAGTTGTAGTCCAGAAGTCAGAGAGGGTGGTGAGGTATTGGGGAAGGTATCAGGGTCAAGGGTGGGTACTGGTAGACAGGAAGGTGGGTTGAAGTGTGTCTACTTCAATGCAAGGAGCATCCGGAACAAGGTAGATGAACTTGGGGCGTGGATTGGTACTTGGGACTACGATGTTGTGGCCATTACGGAGACGTGGGTAGAACAAGGACAGGAATGGTTGTTGGACGTTCCGGGGTATAGATGTTTCACTAAGTGTAGGGAAGCTGGTAAAAGAGGTGGAGGAGTGGCATTGTTAATCAAGGATAGTTTAACGGCTGCGGAAAGGCACTTCGTGGGGGATCTGCACACTGAGGTAATATGGGCTGAAGTTAGAAATAGGAAAGGAGCGGTCACGTTGCTAGGAGTTTACTATAGGCCCCCAAATAGTAATAGAGATGTGGAGGAAGAAATTGCTAAGCAGATTATGGATATGTGTGGGGGTCACAGGGTAGTTGTCATGGGGGACTTTAACTTTCCAAATATTGATTGGAACCTTTGTAGGTCAAATAGTTTGGATGGGGCAGTTTTTGTGCAGTGTGTGCGGGAGGGTTTCCTGACACAATATGTGGATGGGCCGACTAGAGGTGAGGCCACATTGGATTTGGTACTGGGAAATGAACCGGGCCAAGTGTTAGATTTGGTTGTGGGAGAGCAATTTGGAGATAGTGACCACAATTCGGTGTCTTTTGTTATTGCAATGGAGAGGGATAGGGCCGTACGGCAGGGCAAGGTTTACAATTGGGGGAGGGGTAATTATGATGCGATTAGGCAAGAATTAGGGGGCATAAGTTGGGAACAGAAACTGTCAGAGAAAGGAACTAATGAAAAGTGGAACTTTTTCAAGGAACAAATACTGGATGTCCTTGATAGGTATGTTCCTGTCAGGCAGGGAGGAAATGGCCGAGTGAGGGAACCATGGTTCACAAAAGAGGTGGAATGTCTTGTGAAAAGGAAGAGGGAAGCTTATGTAGGGATGAGGAAACAAGGTTCAGATGGCTCGATTGAGGGTTACAAGTTAGCAAGGAATGAGCTGAAAAAGGGGCTTAGGAGAGCTAGGAGGGGACATGAGAAGTCCTTGGCGGGTCGGATCAAGGAAAACCCCAAGGCTTTTTAATCTTATGTGAGGAATAAAAGAATGACCAGGGTGAGGTTAGGGCCGGTCAAGGACAGTAGTGGGAACTTGTGTATGGAGTCAGTAGAGATAGGCGAGGTGATGAATGAATACTTTTCTTCAGTGTTCACCAAGGAGAGGGGCCATGTTTTTGAGGAAGAGAAGGTGTTACAGGCTAATAGGCTGGAGGAAATAGATGTTCGGAGGGAGGATGTCTTGGCAGTTTTGAATAAACTGAAGGTCGATAAGTCCCCTGGGCCTGATGAAATGTATCCTAGGATTCTGTGGGAGGCAAGGGATGAGATTGCAGAGCCTTTGGCGCTGATCTTTGGGTCCTCGCTGTCCACGGGGATGGTGCCAGACGACTGGAGAATGGCGAATGTTGTTCCTCTGTTTAAGAAAGGGAATAGAAATGACCCTGGTAATTATAGACCGGTTAGTCTTACTTCGGTGGTTGGTAAATTGATGGAAAGGGTCCTTAGGGACGGGATTTACGACCATTTAGAAAGATGCGGATTAATCCGAGATAGTCAGCACGGATTCGTGAAGGGCAAGTCGTGCCTCACAAATTTGATAGAATTTTTTGAGGAGGTAACTAAGTGTGTTGATGAAGGTAGGGCAGTTGATGTCATATACATGGATTTTAGTAAGGCGTTTGATAAGGTCCCCCATGGTCGGCTTATGATGAAAGTGAGGAGGTGTGGGATAGAGGGAAAGTTGGCCGATTGGATAGGTAACTGGCTGTCTGACCGAAGACAGAGGGTGGTGGTCGATGGAAAATTTTCGGATTGGAGGCAGGTTGCTAGCGGTGTGCCGCAGGGATCAGTGCTTGGTCCTCTGCTCTTTGTGATTTTTATTAATGACTTAGAGGAGGGGGCTGAAGGGTGGATCAGTAAATTTGCTGATGACACCAAGATTGGTGGAGTAGTGGATGAGGTGGAGGGCTGTTGTAGGCTGCAAAGAGACATAGATAGGATGCAAAGCTGGGCTGAAAAATGGCAAATGGAGTTTAACCCTGATAAATGTGAGGTGATTCATTTTGGTAGGACAAATTTAAATGTGGATTACAGGGTCAAAGGTAGGGTTCTGAAGACTGTGGAGGAACAGAGAGATCTTGGGGTCCATATCCACAGATCTCTAAAGGTTGCCAGTCAAGTGGATAGAGCTGTGAAGAAGGCCTATAGTGTGTTAGCTTTTATTAACAGGGGGTTGGAGTTTAAGAGCCGTGGGGTTATGCTGCAACTGTACAGGACCTTGGTGAGACCACATTTGGAATATTGTGTGCAGTTCTGGTCACCTCACTATAAGAAGGATGTGGAAGCGCTGGAAAGAGTGCAGAGGAGATTTACCAGGATGCTGCCTGGTTTGGAGGGTAGGTCATATGAGGAAAGGTTGAGGGAGCTAGGGCTGTTCTCTCTGGAGCGGAGGAGGCTGAGGGGAGACTTAATAGAGGTGTATAAAATGATGAAGGGGATAGATAGAGTGAACGTTCAAAGACTATTTCCTCGGGTGGATGGAGCTATTACAAGGGGGCATAACTATAGGGTTCGTGGTGGGAGATACAGGACGGATATCAGAGGTAGGTTCTTTACGCAGAGAGTTGCTGGGGTGTGGAATGGACTGCCTGCAGTGATAGTGGAGTCAGACACTTTAGAAACATTTAAGCGGTTATTGGATAGGCACATGGAGCACACCAGGATGATAGGGAGTGGGATAGCTTGATCTTGGTTTCAGATAAAGCTCGGCACAACATCGTGGGCCGAAGGGCCTGTTCTGTGCTGTACTGTTCTATGTTCTATGTTCTATGTTCTATCTCCACATTATCTCTCTCTCATACTCACAGACATTCTCTATATCCTGCTGTATCTCTCACTCATACTCACACAGTCTCTATATTTTGCTGTATCTCTCTCACTCGCCCACATCGGATGACACGTTGGCACAGTGGTTAGCACTGCTGTCTCACAGTGCCAGGGATTCAGGTTTAATTCCGGCCTCGGTTACTGTCTGTGTGGAGTCTGCACATTCTCCCCGTGTCGACATGGGTTTGCTCTATGTGCTCCGATTTCCTCCCACAGTCCAAAGATGTGCGGGTTAGGTGGATTGGCCATACGGTTTCTCTCTCTCTTACACTCTATCTCTATATCTTGCTGTATATCTCTCTCTCTCACACACACACATTCTCTATATCTCGTTATACCTCTCTCTCTCAAACAGACATATTCCCTCGAGCTTGTTGTTGTATCTCTCTCTCTCTCACACACGCACTCTCTATCTTGCTGTATCTCTCTCTCACACTCACATTTCCTATATCTTGCTGTATCTGTCTCTCACATCGGACACATTCCCTCTAGCCTGTTATATCAAATATGCAAACATTCTTTACCTTTCCGTATCTTATAGAGGCCTATAAAATAATGAGGGGCATAGATCAGCTCGATCGTCAACATCTTTTCCCAAACGAAAAAGGACAAAGTTTAAAACGAGAGGGCATAGGTTTAAGGTGAGAGGGGAGAGATACAAAAGTGTCCAGAGGGGCAATTTTTTCACACAGAGGGTGGTGAGTGTCTGGGACGAGCTGCCAGAGGTAGTAGTGGAGGCGGGTACAATTGTGTCTTTTAAAAAGCATTTAGACAGTTACATGGGTAAGATGGGTATAGAGGGATATGGACCAAGCACGGGCAATTGGGACAAGCTTAGTGGTTTTTAAAAAAAGGCAGGAATGAACAAGTTGGGCCGAAGGGCCTGTTTCCATGCTGTAAACCTCTCTATGACTCTATGACTCTCCCTCACACACATACACGTTCTCTATATCTCGCTGTATCTCTTTCGCAGTAAGAGTTTTAACAACACCACATTAAAGTCCAACAGGTTTACTTGGTAGCAAATGCCATTATCTTTCGGAGCGCTGCTCCTTCCTCAGATGGAGTGGATATCTGGTGTCACTAAAACTCTTACTGTGTTCACCCCAGTCCAACAGCAGCATCTCCACATCATGACTACCATCTCTTTCACACACAGACATTTGCTATGTCTTGCTGTATCTTTCTTTCACACTCACACATTCTTTGTATTTTGCCGTTTCTCTCCCTTACACACAGTCATTCTCTATCTTCCTGTATCTCAGTGTCACAGCTGTTTGCACTATTTCCTCACAGCACCAGGGACATGGGTTCGATTCCTGGCTTGGGTCACTGTCTGCACGTTCTCCCTGTGTCTGCATGGGTTTCCTCCGGGTGCACCGGGTTCCTCCCACAGTCTGAAAGATGTGCAGGTTAGATGCATTGGCTGTGCTAAATTCTCTCTGTGTATCTGAACAGGTGCCAGAGATTGAGATTTTCACAGTAATTTCATTGCCGTAAATTAATGTAAGCCTACTTGTAACAATAATAATTAAACTTAAAATAACCTTAAACTCTCACATTCTCAATATCTTGCAAACACTAGCCTTAAATTTGATTGAATGTTTTGAGTATCATAGATTCATAGAAATCCTACAGTACAGAAAGAGGCCCCTCGGCCCATCGAGTCTGCACCGACCACAATCCCACCCAGGCCCTACCCCCATATCTCTACATATTTTACCCACTAATCCCTCTAACCTGTGCATCTCAGGACACGAAGGGGCAATTTCAGCATGGCCAATCAAACCTAACCCGCACATCTTTGGACTGTGGGAGGAAACCGGTGCACCCGGAGGAAACCCACGCAGACACGAGGAGAATGTGCAAACTCCACACAGACAGTGACCCGAGCCGGGAATCGAACCCAGGTCCCTGGTGCTGTGAAGCAGCAGTGCTAACCACTGTGCTACCATGTGTCGTTGACTGACGTGTTAGTTGACTAGGTGTGTAGACGAGGGGTCAATGTAGTTTATATGGATTTCAGCAAAGCCTTTGACAAAGTCCCACATGGGACACTTGTAAAGAAGGTAAATTCATATGAGATAGAGGGTTATTTGATCAAGTGGATTCAAAATACACTCAGTTGCAGGAGACAGAGGGTGATAACAGAATGCTGCTTTTGTGACTAGAATCCAGTGTGCAGCAACGTACCACAGGGATCTGTGTTGGGTCCCCTATTATTCATTATTTATATAAATGACATTGACTATGTGGGGAGTAGGGTTAGTAAGTTTGCGGATGACACAAAGATTGGACAGGTGCTTAACAGTGAGGCAGAGCGTCTTGGGCTACAGGAAGACATAGACAAAATGGGCAGATAAGTGGCAGATGGGATTTAACCCTGAAAAATGTGAGGTGATACACTTTGGAAGGAGTAATTTGACAAGAAAGTATTCAATGAATGGTAGGACACTCGGAAGTTCTGTGGAACAAAGGGACCTTGGTGTATTTGTCCACAGATCTCTGAAAGCGGAAGGGCAGGTTAGTAGGGTGGTGAAAAAGTCATATGGGATACCTGCCTTTATCAATCGAGGCATAGATTACAAAAGCAGAGAACTTATGTTGCAACTTTGGTGAGTACACAGCTAGAGCACTGTGTGCAGTTCTGCTCACCACATTATCGGAAGGATGTGATTGCATTGGAGGTGGTGCAGAGAAGATTCACCAGGATGCTGCCTGATGTGGAACATTTAAGTTATGAAGAGTGGTTGTGTCGGCTTGGGTTATTTTCGTTGGAGCAGACAAGGCTGAGGGGAGACCTGATCGAGGTATACAAGCTTATGAGAGACATGGACAGAGTGGATAAGGAGCAGTTGTTCCCCTTAGTTGAAGGGTCAGCCACAAGGGGACATAGGTTGAAAGTGAGGGGCAGGGGGTTTAGGGGGAATGTGAGGAAAATCTTTTATACCCAGAGGCTGTCAATGGTTTGGAATGTGCTGCCTGGGAGGGTGGTGGAGGCGGGATGCCTCACATCCTTTAAAAAATACCTGGATGAGCACTTGGCATGTCATAACATTCAGGGCGATGGACCAAGTGCTGGCAAATGGGATTAGGTCGGAGTTCAGGTGTTTCTAATGTGTCAGTGCGGACTCGTTGGCCTGAAGGGTTTCTTCTGCACTCTATGATTCTATGAAATGGAAACACACTGGAGGCAGTATTACCGTGTATTTGGCCGCGATGCTTTAGTAAAGTCAGGCGGAAAGCACTGAGCACAATTGGCACCATTTGTTTGCAACCGGCGCCATTTTACAAGTGCTGCATTTCCAGCGCGGTCAGCCTCACACCACAGATGGGCAAGAGGTAAGTTAACATATAGAAATGTATTATAATGATGTTTTACATCGGCTTAGTGAGTCTGACACTCAATCATCTGGGCCCACCTCTCTTTATGATCTCTCTCCAGCGAGAAATAGACATGCTCTGCATGAATGGGAAAGAGTCAATTTGCCATCGCCAGTGGAACCAGAGGCCATTGAGGCCACCCCCCCCCCCCCCAACCTGGGAGGCCGAGGGGAAGGGGGGATGCCCCTTGGGCAGTGCCAGACTGGCAATGCCACCTGGGCAATGCCCACCGGACAGTTTTGGCGGGGAGCAATGGGGGTGGGCTAAATAGTGGATGGGGCGGGACTAATGGGGGACAGGGCCCGCTGCCACTCTGCAGCGATCAATGGGGGGAGGGCGGCAGGTCTGCGATCGGTGGGGGGAGGGCAACGGGCCTGTGACCAATGGGGGAAGGGGTGGTCTGCGAACAGTCAAGGCAGCAGGAAGTGTCAGTGGGGGCTATATCTCAGGCCGCAGACCCTTGCGATTGCACGGTTGGGGGGAACTGCTTCAGGCAGCCTGTACTAGCAGGGGCCTGACAGCTCTCTATTTTCTGTCAGACCCCTGCTGCTGCTGACGCGCATGTGCAGCATCAGAGGCCTGCCCGTGCGCACTTCCTCCCTCTGCAGGGTTTTCGGGTGTGTTAAGCCCCGCCCATAGGCTTCTGCAGCGAGCAACAGGCGTGCTGATATTTTTACAGGCAGAGTGCGTATGGGGGGCCTGAAAACTCGCCCAGAAAATGGATCTGAAACACTCCAAGTTTCAATTCCGCCCAGCATTCAGAAAAAAAATAGTAAAATAGCGGCCACTTTCTCTAAACCTTGCTGTAAATCTCTCTGTCTCACACATACACGCGCACACACACACACACACACATTTTTTCTATCTTGCTGTTTCTC